>NC_056620.1:12809491-12851991 GCF_018340385.1 Cyprinus carpio
CTCCCTTTCCATTTCCATCTAACTCCTACGCTTAACATCGCTTTTCTTTCCTTACATTCATAAACATTCCCATCAGCCCACTCTCACTGCAGGGATCCAGTCAAAGACATTCAGGGGCCTAAATGCTCAGAGGTACAGTATACTCAGCTGAGACCGTGTGACACTTTTGCAGCCCCTAAAGTGCCTACTTTAGTTTTGATTAAGGACTGGGAGTCAATCCCGCTGTTCTTGTGGTGGCATCAGATATTTAGTGTTGTAATGACCTTATTTGCAGCAGCTCCAGAATTAGTCACATGGCATTTACAGCTCAGGTGACTGGCTCAAAAAAAAAAAAAAAAAAAACACCTGGCTGCAGAACTTGGCATGCATGATTTTCTTTTATTTAGATTAATCCTAGTGACTTACATCTTTTGATTCTATTGACCAAGAAGACTATATTATTTAAAGATGCATTTTTTTTTAAGCTTGCATCATTAAAACAGTAGGTGACAAACAGTGTCTTTTTGAGTCTTTTTGAATCATTTTCTCAAGAAATTTGTAATTCTAATTCAAAAGTAGATCATGACTGAAATGGCACTTTCTTCTCTCTCTCTCTCTCTCTCTCTTTTATCATCTAGTAGCTCTTGCATCAAATAGAATGATCATTCTCAGTTCCAAAAATTAAATTTTAAACTATTATTGTTGTTGTAAATAATAATAATATTAATAATAATAATAACATCAACAACAACAGCAATAAAAACAACAATAATAATAATATAATTTAGTTATTTAATGTTGATTGATTGATTGATTGATTGATTGATTGATTGAAACAATATACATATAACCGCACTAATTTTATTCCATTTATCCATCTAGTAATTTTTGGAAATGATTAGAATTGGTTACAATCTTCAGTGTCAGTGTTTATTTATTCATTACTGAAACACCATAACAACACTAATGTTATTCCCTTTTATAAATTGATTACAATTGATTACAGTTATCAATGTCAGTGTTTACTTGTTTATACTCTAAGTCTTGTTGGAGGGAAGGTAATAAAACCTGGCTACAAAAAAATAAGTTCAGGAAAATTAGATTTTGCAGGCTTTGCTTGTCTTATGTAAATAAAGTATCCATTATATATGCAAATACAAGAGGGGAGGCAGAGAGTTCACTACTAATGAGTATTGTGTATCACTGCCATCTGTAAAAGCTGCATCTACTAAACCACCAGCTGACCTGCGATCAGTGAATCTGCACTCACCACACTTCCCACTTACTACATAACACTTAGTACTTAAAACACAGATTTGCCATGTTCATTTTGAGGCATATTGAGGTTTCTGTCAGCAACCGACCGAGAATGACATCCGTCACCCTTATTATAACCTATTTGACCTGACCTATTTGCAGAGTTTTGTTTGGTTAACTTTTCAGCTCATCATTCATTCTCCCTCTATTCCTGTTGGATGGCTTTCACATTTACAGCCAGTTGACTCCTCGTGGCCCTTGTGGTCTGTGTAATTTCAAGCTATTTACATCATGGTTATTCCATATTACTTCATTCTCAGCTTTGGTTTTGTGGTCTTGATTCTGTGGATACAATCTGTTTCTGCCAGGAGGACATTGTGGAGAGTTTCTCATCCCACAGGAACGCAGCAGCAGTACAATTTTATTTCTATCTAACAAGGCTTCACGTCTCCATACCAACCCACGCAAGGGCTTACATAGTTTCATTGAATTGCGTTCATCTAAAGCAACACGTTCTCACTTTCATTTTATTTTAGAAGCGCAGCCTCAGATTCATTTTTTAAACCGGCTAATGATTTGAACCCTGGTCAGGCCCCATCTGAGAGACAAGCTCTTCTGCATGACAGGAGCAGAAATGAGTAAATTGAATGTTTCCATTTATGAAGCTTGTTTCTAAATTATTATTTGTATCAGCTGTGCTTCACTGCACTCTGTTTACCACATTCCCCTCCACTAGAACAAGTGCCTTATTAAGTGAAATGACAGGATAAATCAGGTCACTAATTCCACCTCTGTGTAATTAAGCCAGACTGAGCTGGAGTTGTCACTACAGTTACATTTGTATTGATGTGAAACTCTACCAGGGTCCTGTACTGTGGATGTTTGTTAGACTATTGTGGGCTGAATGCTATTGTGAAAATATTTTTTTCGCTCTTCTGTGCATGGAACAATTAATGTAGTGCCATAGAGGTTTAATGGAGTGATTGATTCATACAGCTCTCTGCCCACAGAATGAATAGCATATTTGTTTTCAGAGCTTTCATCAGTTTGTACTCTTATTGTGATAGTCTGTTAGCTTTATTCAAATACAGTATATTACAGTAGGGTTCCAAAAGACTGAGATTGCATTGAAAAATAATAATTATTAATGATTAATAATCTAATTTGAGCCTGGAATTAAAAAGGTGTTTTTAAGGGAAATGAGCAAAATTATAGGAAAAAGTATATTTCAATGCTTCTCTCGCAAAAGTGTTGCATTTACAGAGAAACTTTTCATCTGTTCTCAAAAGCATTGAAATATAGTTTTGCCTCCCACCTAATGTTATTTCAGTCACAAAAGTTTTCAGAGCAAATGTAATTGGCGTATAATGTAATTGGCGTATAATGTAATTGGCGTATAATGTAATTGGCGTATAATGTACTTGGCGGAACGCAAAAATGTTTTAATTTTTATAAGTGAATATAAAGTTTCTTGGGGGAATGTATACAGTAAAAACTTTCTGAGAGATCACAAACATTTGTGAGAGAATGCAAAAGTTTTGTGAGTAAATGTAAAGTTTCTCAGCACAGTACAAATGGTTTGCGACAGAATGCAAATGTTTCTATCATGACAAATCTCAGAAGATTTCAATGTCAATGTTAATGTATTTGGTCTTGGTGGAAATGGAATAGATCTGCTACGCTGCTGCTGCTGTTGGTTATTGCTGTAGTTGTAGATTATTGCTGCTGCTGCTGCAAGCAAGTACAGGATCTTGCTATTACCAATACATACACTGATACGGTGCTGTGAGTATTTAAGACATACTGTTGCTGCACAAATAGCATATATAATAACCCGTAGCAGATCTATACAGGTGGATCTGGGGAAGGGGGAGGGTTTCAGAGCTCTTTGAAATACTCTAGTGAATGCTAATCGGTCATTTAAATGTAAAACAGTAAGCTCATTGGCTGCGAATGCAACACAATCCAGTCAGCTTGTGCCAAGTCTTTTAATGCTGTGAATATCATCAGTTTAAGTTAAGAACCCATCAGCCTGTGCCGTCTATAGTTTCATGACAGAACTTGGCATTTTTGTGAGCAATTGTAAAGTTTCTTGGGGAAATGTACAGTAGAGGATTTGTGAGAGTACAAATGTCACGCTGGGAATGCAACCATTTTACGAGAGAATGCAAAAGCATTGAAATATTTCTACTTGTATCTTTTTTTTTCGTTCCATCACCTCTGTAGGTTTAGGGTTTGTTCAAAAGTGAAAACATGGGAAATTTATTATATTAAATGATAAAGAAATATAAAAGATTCTGCTTTATTTCTAGGTTACTAATAATGCTTAACAGAAAGTGCATTTCCATTACAAATTAAAAAAAAAAAAAAAAAAAAAAAAAATTAATAATCTCAATGACGGCGTTTCCATTAACCAATGTTATGCGACTAAAACATTATTTTTTCCTCTCACAATAAGTCATGCCAACAGATTTTGGCAGATTTTGGTTACACTAACCATTATAAATAACTGAAGGAGGCGTATGCGTGTGTCTTGACAGAAGCAGAGCGGAGAGCATATGACTTTTTATGTATGCCATATGACCTGTTAATGCGAAAAAAACAAACAAAAAAAAAAACATTTCCATTGCAGTTTTGCGAATTATTCCTTTTTCGCATTGCCTGAAAAAACAACTCATGCGAGCGTAAAAACGATATATGGGCATTTTTGAGAAGTTGACGCATTTCCATTAGGCATATTTTCAATTCGCAGTTTCAATTTGCACAATTTGAAGGGTAATGGAAATGCACCTATACTGAAAACAATGACATTAAATTAGAAAAATACATAATTGAAACGTTCACTAGTGGACATTTGAACAGAACCATGGTACTGAATTAATTACCAGTTAACTCTTTATATGCCATGATATTTACACAGTACACCAAATAAGTACCTTGGTATGTGGCTGTTTATGTTTAGCTGTTGCCTATTATTTATCAAGCTATAGTGCTCATGTGGGAATTTCAGGTTCAAATCTGGCTTGTACAGTATTGTCTTGATCCTTGTCATTCCCCTTCTCTACTGTGAAAAACAACAAAAGGCCTACAAAATATTTCCATGCAATGCAGAATACAGTGAAAATGTAAATGGTATCAGTTCTGAATACTCTTTGTTTCTTCTTGTTTCATATAGTGAAATATGTTCTCATATGAATGTTTATGAGCATGGGGACATGTGTCTCAGCATTGCTGACGCTGTAGTACACTACTGGGGAGTTGGGAAATGTTTGAGTGACACCCAATTAGGGAAAAAAGGTGAAAAGGGCTAACTGATTCATAGTAGAGAGATGTGCAGTATTAGCATAGCCATTAGCATAGTAATGTTCAACTCAGGATATGAACACAGCTCTGCTTTCGATTATCTGTGAATAATGGCATTCCAATTGGATTACAATCAATTTAAACCTCTGCAGACTATTTTTGTCGCTATTTGTCACTGAGACATGAGAATAATTTTGCCAGTATAAGCATGTGAAGTGCAACATATGTTCATTATTCATTCAGTTAATTTCTTCATCAATTTGCTTAACACTGAATAATTGATCTGGTATTTTTGGTCCTGGAGTGAACACTATTTCCTGGCTATTTTAATGATTTAAATATTTGTGACATAGATTAAAGTATATTATCAAATTTGTTCTCATGTTTGTTATATTCATATAGATTTAGGATAGCACATACAATCTTTTCAAAAGTGGAAAATGATGCCATAGAAGAACCATTTTGGGTTCCTCAAAGAACCTCTCAGTGAACAGTTCTTAAAATAAGTTTTTTCTTTTTTTTTTAAATTGAAATTTTTTATTCTTATTGCACAGGACATTTAAATAATATAGAGATCCTTTTTTTCTACTATAAAGAATTTTTCATGAAGTGGAATGTGCCCATGGGTGATATAAAGTTTCTTTGTGAAACCATAAATGCCAATAAAGAAGATTTTTATGAGTGAACAGTACACCACCATATCACATAGACTTCATAGGCAGAAGTTAATTGTGGAGGAAAGATTGGAGAATAATGACTGTCTGCAAAAGTCTGTTGCTGTGATGACTCTGAAATTTTTGACAGAACAGCCTGTTGATTTCAGCTGATCAGTAAGTTTCCTCCTTTTTTTTTCTCTAATATAAAGTTCAGGATAGAAGGATATTACAGCTCGGTGATTGTTGAGAATGATGGTGAATGATGATGGACTCCTGCTCAGATTCCAAGCTGAAAGTGAGCTGAGGCCCATTCGATTAGAAGGACAGACCTGCTGTGATGTACAGTATAAAAACAAATATTTATAAAGAAGAGACAAGGTGTAAATATTATGCAAATACATAAATATTACATGGAGAAGAATGTATACAGCGCTTCGTGCCTGAAGCATTAATAGATGTACATGACATGTAGTATTTCCAATTCCTCACTAGCATTTTTGACAATTTAATGTTGTGTTTCTGTCTATAGCATTTTTATAAATTGATGATTTATTCATTTACATATTTTTTTCAGAGCTACAAATTATTATTTTTATTTTTACTTTTAAGCTACATCATATGTTTTTTTAAGACCTCTTCAAAGTAACCACTGTTCTGGATGTTAAAGCTATAATCAGTTTCCTCTCTCTCTCTCTGCAGCCTGAAAATGGAGACTAAGGGTAAAGGCCTAAAACAGCAGCAACAGAATCACAAGAAACTTCTGGCAGCCATGTTGTCTCAGGACTCGTTTGACTCCATGCCTGATTCGGCCCCCTCAGTCACTGAAGATGAGATGGAAGATGAGGATGATGCCATGGAGCTACTGGGTAATGAGCGAACACACACACACAGATATCCCTGCTCATAATCTACAGCAGTCATACTCACGCATACCCAAACACAATTACATGTTTGTTGCTTATATTACCACTGATTTTAAAGCATCATCTGCGGTCTAAATTGTGTCCTGAATGCCTTTTGATTGCTGAAGCACATTCTGCATCATCGAAAGACTATCTCCTCAAATGTGCACTGTTACTAACAAGATTTCATTTTTTTCAATGGAGAGAGAGAGAAAGAGAGCTCACAAGTAGCATATATTATTTATAAAATTCTTGTAATATGTATTATTTAAAAGACTGGGTGTTATCTGATAATAATTGTGATAAAAATAATTTTGCGCAAAAGACTCAGCTATGTAAACACAAGTTATTGTTTTTGATAAATTCAGATTATTTTACTATAATATATTCTACATATATTACACTATATCAGTGTTGCGCTATTGTAAAGTCAAACTATTATAATAGTTACACATAACTATATATATATATAAAAAAATTGGTCATTGAAATAAAGCTAAAATAGAAAATATAAATATTCAATGAAAAACTTCTTTATTTATTTTTTATTTTTATGTTTTTTAAGTAATAAAATAAATACTGAAATAAAAATAAAGTTTTATAGTACTAATCAAATTGACAAATGCACATACAATTACTCAAACTTGAATTAAAATTCAAGTGAAAACTAAAAATATAAAAATAAAAGCCAATTAAAATGATTAATAAATACTGAAGTTATATAAATAATACTAAAGTAACACAATATCTACTGTAAATCAGTGATTATAGAACACTGTTTATAGACTGATAAGCAAACAGCAGTAAACAGCACAGTCATAAAATTATACTTTGAAAAACAAGGACAAATGGCTGTGGAAATTATTATACTATTCTCAACAGATTGTTGTGTTTAGAATCCCTATGAATCACTATGATTTATCCTCGCTGCTCCAATGATTACATGAGCGTGACATCCTAAGTCCCTGTTTCTGTGCCGGTGCCAGACCACCCCAGAGCTTTGTAGCAGTTTAGCTCTGTGGTGTTAGCAGGTTGGTCCCTGCATGGGTGTAAGACGTAACCCAGCGCCTCCCACACAAAACACAACCTGTGCTTGCATGTGGCAAATCTGCCATTTTCAAACTTGAGTAGAATTAAAGCTTTAATATAAGAAGCGTTTCAGTTTGCAAAAAGCAGATCTTATTTTATGTCTTATAACTTAATTTTTATGACTTAACTTAATTTTAAAACACATTATTCACACATATATATATATATATATATATATATATATATATATATAATTTATTTTTGGTCCTCTGAAGTTGGACTTAACTTTATATGTATACATTTATATAAGTGTATTAAATATAGTTATTAAAGTATTTAATCATCTGACTGCACTAATATATATATATATATGTATATATATATATATATATATATATATATATATATATATATATATATATATATATATATATATATATATATTATATATATATATATATATATATAATATATATATATATATTTATATATATATATATATATATTAGTGCAGTCAAACGATTAATCACATCCAAAATAAAAGTTTTTGTGTGTACAATATATATGTATCAACTATATATAAATACAAACAAAAAAAAAATAAAAAAAAAAACAAATAAACATATATAATTAAAAAACAAAATATATATTTATAATATAAAAGAATATAAATATACACATATAAATATTTTCAATATATATACTGTTTGTGCGTGACTCTTTATATACATCATAAATATACATAGTACACATACATATATTACGTAAACAAAAACTTTTATTTTGGATGCGATTAATCGCAATTAATCACATGACAGCACTATATATATATATATATATATATATTATATATATATATATATATATATATATATATATATATGTGTGTGTGTGTGTGTGTGTCTATATATACATATATATACATTTTAGAGTTCATCAAAATTGATAAAACATTTTCATTTACTTGCAGTGTATTTTAGTTAACATGCAATTAAGTATCCAAAAAACAGAACGTTTACTTCTCTTTGCAAAGGGTAGTTCACCCAAAAATGAACGTCATCAATTGCTAACCTTTTTTTTTAAAACCTACATTCTGTCTTATGTGGGACACAAAAGGAGAAATTTTGTTTATTCTTGCTGCTCTTTTTCATACATTGAATGTTGACCATTGCTCTGTCAAGACAAGGTTTTGAGTAAATAATGACTTAAGACTTAAAAATTGTCTGTTTGTTTGAACCACTTTTATGATGCTTTCATGGTGCTTTCAGAACCTTTTTGTCCTGGCCACTTTTCACTCTCATTTTATGCGTCTTAGAAATGCTACATCATCTATAGCATCACTTTTGTGTTCCACAGAATGGTTTGGACCAACATGAGAATGAAGAAATGATGACAGACTTTTCATTTCTGAGCGAACTATCCCTTTAAATAACCTTTTCAAGTGTCAGCGTTTATTTCCGAAAGTGGTACTGAAGAAGCTTTTCATCAAGTGCCGGTGGTGCTTGTTTTGTATGTGAGGGTAAAGAGTTTGCCTTCTGACACTCCACACAGAGAGCTGTCTGGGGCTGATTTCGTTTTGTTCTTTTTGTGGGACGCGGTGTGCCCTTGGTTGTGTGTGTCTGTTAGCAGCGACCTGGTGAGCTGAACTGCTGCACTGAGGCTTTCTCCTGCAGAGGATGCTGGGAGATAATGAGATTTTCTGTGCTCTGAGGCAGCAGCAGAGAGGGCGTGCGGAGCTGGGATGTTGGGATGGGAATACTTTAGTGATATTTCAACAACCTTTTTCTGTTCTCCACCATTCCACGAGTCTTTTCTCTGACTATTAGTAATTGCTCATTTAAACTCCCACTTAATTAAGTTTAGTTTGAATTTGACCGAGAGAGCATGTTGTAGAGCTCCCTGAAAGTTTCTAGTTGAACTTGTCGTCATTAAAGTAGCTCACTTGAGTGCCTGCTGGAAAGCCTCTTTACCCCCTTAGCAGCCCAATAACCCAATAACTGCAAAAGAAAATGTCTGTGGCTATGTACAGAATACTATATTACTACACTACAAGTACTTTTTTCTGAAGTATATAGTCAAGACAAATCAAGTCACTTTTGTTTATATAGCGCTTTTAACAATACAGATTGTGTCAAAGCAACTGGACAGCATTAATTAGGAAAATAGTGTGTAAATAATGCAAAATGACAATAGTAAACACTCATTTTTCAGATAAAGGCAGTTTATCATTGAGTTCAGTGATGTCATCATCCAGCTAAGTTCAATTTAAATAGTATCTGTGCAATCAAGTCGACGATATTGCTGGAAATGAAGTGTCCCCAACTAAGCAAGCCAGAGGTGACAGCGGCAAGGAACCAAAACTCCATCTGTGACATAATGGAGAAAAAACCTTGGGAGAAACCAGGCTCAGTAGGGGGGCCAGTTCTCCTCTGGCCAGACGAAACCAGCTGTTCAGTTCCAGGCTGCAGCAAAGTCAGATTGTGCAGAGGACTCAACTGGTTCCTGTGGTCTTGTCCCGGTGGCCGTCTGAGGCAAGGTCTTTACTGGGGATCTGTCTCTGGGGCTCATCTAGTTGCCCTGGTCTCTGCTGACTTTCAAGGCTGTAGAGGTCCTCTCTAGGTGCTGATCCACCATCTGGGCTGGAGACATACTGGATCCGGGTGACTGCCGTGACCATCTGATCTAGATACAGACTGGATCTGGTGGCTAAAGTGACCTCGGAATAAGAAAGAAACAGACTAATATTAGCGTAGATGCCATTCTTCTAACGATGTAGCAAGTACATCTGGTGTTATGGAAAGTGTTCCCGGTTCCGGTTGACCTAATAAATGCAGCCTAAAAATACTTTAACGGATTTGAATATTAGACATGTGTTAGTGTGTTATGTGTAAGCCAGGTTAAATAGATGGGTCTTTAATCTAGATTTAAACTGACAGAGTGTGTCTGCCTCCCGATCTATGTTAGGTAGGTTATTCCAGAGTTTGGGCGCTAAATAGGAAAAGGATCTGCCGTCCGCAGTTGACTTTGATATTCTAGGTATTATCAAATACCTAGAATATAGTAAATTATGTACACTGTGTGCACATTATACAGTATATATACAGTATATTACTACATTTTCCATAATGTGCAATAGACAAGGTTTTCAACATTTTTAATGCCAAGGACCTTCAAATATGATGATCCCCCTCCTTAAATAGCTATGTATTTGCACATATACAATATATAAATATATAAAATATGTGTGACTAGAAACTCAGATTATATAAATATTATGAATGAAAAGTTATGTGTAAGTTATGTATTATACAAATGTAGTGTTATTAGTATTATTTTAATATATATATATATATATATATATATATATATATATATATATATATATATATATATATATATATATATATATATATATAGATATATATTCTTTTATAATACAAAATTGAATTGGCCTAAACACATTTTAAAATATATGAAAGTAAATTATCATTGATCAAAAGAAATGTATCTATGTACTTTTAATTAGATTGTAATTGTATGTATTTTTGTACATATTTAATTATCTAATTAAAAATGTGTGTTTATGTATTTACATACATTTAATTAGGTAATTAAATCATTCATCATATAAACCAACTATCTAACCAACCAACCAACTAACTACCAACAAATCTATCTATCTATCTATCTATCTATCTATCTATCTATCTATCTATCTATAGGCCTATCAAATTTATCCAAGATGGTTAAACTCCCCGATATTGTATTGAAATGTGCTGTAGTAGTAGTAATAATAAAAACAACAACAATACATTAATGTATTATTTACATTAATGTAAATGAGGCCTATGGCTCATTTCCCATTGCTATTTTCTGCTTAGTAGGAAACACACTCCTCTTACTGTGGAGCCCTTGCTCTGGTGCTTTAAATAGATATTGGATATAGTTTGCAGAGATGTTTTGTAACAGTGTATGTGCAGACAAAAAATCATATAAATCATATTTTACTCTGAATGATTACAGACTTATTGATTTGATGAGAGGGAGATATATAAGGATATGTGGCTCTCAGATGAACTGCTCTCAGTAGTTGCAGGCTGATGGAGTTCCTGATGTCTGGTAGTGGCATGGGCTCATCACTCATATCGAGCACCCTGTCAGACGAACTCAGACAAACAGTGAACAGATGGGAGAGAGTCATTGAGACAGGAGTGAGACACTGCGTCTTTGGATCTCATTTCTTGTGTCAGTCCTGTGGTCCCTCCTGACCTAAAGCAGGCAACAGTGTGACCCACATTCTCATTAGAGCATCATCACAGAGAGCTGCAAAGGTCACAACCACTATCATGTGCTTAATTAATCCCTTTTGATTGTGCTGGAAAAAATATTACTTCAGAATACAAATGTGCTCTTATTAAAAGATAATCTGAAAAGATAATCTGATAGTAGACATTTTATCTTTTATTTTGTTCATAAAGTTTTAAATATGTAAGGAGACGTTACACTTTTAACCCAAATTAGTTGATTGTGTGGAAGCCTTAAGCCATTTAAATTTTGAAATGAAACTAAACAAATTAAGCTGAATAAACAATGGACTTTAAGTGGATGCAGTAGACAAATTAAGTTTACATTAGTAGTCTTTACTCAGAATTATTACTTCACATAAATTATTATTATTTGGAGTATAGGTTGTATAAAATAACTATTATTACATATACAGTGGGTAAAATAAGTATTGATCCCCGTTTTTCTCAGTAAATATATTTCCAAAAGTGCTGTTGACATGAAATTTTCACCAGATGTCGGTAACGACCCAAGTTATCCATACATACAAAGAAAACAATACAAATAAGTACAGAAATTAAGTTCTGTGTAATAAAGTTCTGGCTTTCATTATTATGTCAAATGATATATCTGAAGTTTGCGTGTGCTTATACTGACCTCTAGTGGTGTAGATCCGAGCTGCATTTCTGTATTACTGATTTTTGCGTATGTGCAGCATTGTTGTGAGAATCATTTGAGTCCATCCGTCACTGATGCCTGTGTCTCTGGAGAAAATACGGTGTAATTGCATATTAGACCCTCTCCCCACCTTGCTAAATGCTCTATTGAGAAATTAACGCAATTCAAGAGAGTGTAATTATGCTAATGAATAAACCTTGTACCTTATGTCTTTAGCCCACTGGTTTTCCTCAGTTTATTATGCATTCAGTGGAGGTGCTGCTCAGGCTGTTTACTGAACATATTGTGGGCACTTGAGAGAATCAGCTGCTGTGCTGCTCTAATTGTCTTGCTCCTCTGGCAGTTTGGTGAAACTGCAATGAAATTCATTTTTAATATAACACAGCTTCTGGGAAAACTGAGGAGAGCTACTTAATTCTGTTCATCCCTATATATGTGTGTGTGTGTGTGTGTGTGTGTGTGTGTGTGTGTGTGTGTGTGTGTGTGTGTGTATATATATATATATATATATATATATATATATATATATATATATATATATATATATATTATTTTATGTTTTTGAAATATTATTTTTTTACCAATAGGGTAGAGCATGCTTTTATATCACTCAAATGTTGGACACAATGTTGAATTTAACTGCATTTTTTCTTTCTGTCTCAACAGAGCTAGGTTAAAGTTCAATTTTGTTAAAAGTTACTGATACAGTCATCCTATATACTGTAAGTAATGATTAGTTTTGCCCTAAAATCCTGTGAAATTTAAGTGTGCTCGAATTCACCTTAGGCTGGATTTAAAGGGATAGTTCACTCAAGAATGAAAATTTGCTGTTAATTTACTCACTCTCAGACCATCCGAGATTTTTTTTTTGTGTAATTTTTTTAACATATATTTTGTCAATTTTGTCCTCCAAGCCAAACTATATGAACATTTAAATTGTTTTGAACTTTTGTGTATATGTATTATTATTATAGTACTTATATTTGTAATGTTCCATAAATCTGTCCATCCTGTACTATATAAAATATCCCATCACTTTATCGCATCACTTTATTTTATTAAATATTTTATTTTATTTTATTTTTTATTTTAATTGACTCAAAGAAAAAAAAAAGGCTTCTTAACTCTGTTCTTCTTTGAATGTTATTTTTCTCATTCATTCATTCATTCATTCATTCATTCATTCATTCATTCATTCATTCATTCATTTGTGTTTGTTTGTTTGTTTTGTTTAACTAAGCTTCAGGGAAAACTGAAAAAACTTAATTGTTCTTCTCTAAATTAAAATATTCTCCTTTATTTACAGTATTTATTTTATTTATTTATTAATTTACTTACAATTTAAATTGTTACCTGGCAGCTATGTTACTCAGTAGTAACAGTTATATTGTTCATTCCTTTTTAATCAGTTATTTTTGTTAGATTAATGGGTAGCATGTTTTTAAAACTTTGTAATCTCAAAATTACTGTTAATATAATTGTAATATAAAAATAAGTATTAATTACTTAATTATGTTATATAAGTTTTCGTTTGGTATTGTTATTGAGGTGTTGTTATTAGACATAGTACAGTATGTTACTATTATAGTTTGACTTTGGTAATGTCAGCTTTTTACCACTAGAGGGACATCATAGTTATTTTTTCCTTTGTTTGAACTGCTTGAACTGTTGAAGTAGAATGAACCAAAGTGCATTTGCTGACAAAGACATAAAGTTATTTACAGTACAAAGGGTTACAAAAATATGACATTTTATTTATCTGGGAAATTATATATGACAGTCATAAAACTGTTGCTGACCCGAAGTCTCCTTTTATTCTGGGATTATTGACACTAAAGAATAAATTCTTTGTATAAACAAATCAATAAACAAATGCAGTCTCAGTGGAAAATGACTCACAACTTTTGTATATGAGATAAATACATGTGGGGCCACTCATCATATATCGTCTGCACACAGTCAACCACATTTTCAATACTTCAAACGGGGTTTGAAACAAACAAACCCCTGTTTTTGGCAGCATTTTGTTGTCTTTTGGTTAGCTAATAAACCAACATGGTAGAAAGCCCTTTTCCCAAAACATCAGTCCTCTCCCATGCCAGAGCAATGCTAAAGATTGCCATTATGACTTTCATGGCCTTGTGAACTTGATGAAGATACAGATGAAGCCGCACATTTACAGTAAATGATCTCTGAAGAGAGCGCTCATGGGACACTGGTTGCCTTTTTGCTGTGCTAGTCAATCCTAGCGATGACAGATGTGTGTAAATGAGACTAAAAGAAATAGTGTAGATCTATTCTCAGGTTGTTTTATATGTCTGAGCTGTGGCCAATCGGCGGGATGAATAAGCTATTTCTGCCAGGGTTTAGGGTTTCGGATTTTGTGTCGGCAGCTTTTCATCTGGTATAGACTCTGAATATGAGTCAGGTCACATCTGACATCTTTCAAATATTAGAAATGGATTTAAGAAGGGGTGTTCATGTGGGGTGAGGAGACAGAGTTGATAAATGGTGCACTGGCTGCACTCAGAACTTGAGTTGAAATTGTCTGGCGGGTGATGCACATATGGAGGGATTCATGGGGGTTGAAGCTCTCTCGTGCTGGATGCCCACCCATATCTGAGACACCCACTTCGTCTCACTCAGAGAGACCCAGATGACACAGCAGCCGTGAATCTCTCAAGTGTGGTTTGTTGGTTTGGCTGACAATAAAAACATGTGAAAATATGGGAATTTTTGGGAATCTCCAAGTGCTGAGGGAAATATTGTGTTCTGGTTTATTGGTTTTTGACTGATTTGTATATAAGAAGAGTTATCAGTAGCTTATAATTTCTGTGTTTTTATTGGGACACAGTAATTATCGAATTGAATTGTAAAAATAGTTTGATTTTTACATTGTCTGAAAAAGATGTAAGAGGCTCTTGGCCATGCAAAAGTCAGTACGCGTTTTTAATTTAACTGAACAAAAGTGACACATAATATGAAATATTTTTGTTTTAAATAAATGCTTTTTTTTTAACTATCTATTCATCAAAGAATCCTGAAAAAAAAAAAAAAAAAAATATTAATCAGCACAACTGTTTTCAACATTTATAATAATCATAATGTTTCTTGAGGAGCAAATCAGCATACTGTATAAGAATGATCTCTGAAGTGTCATGTGACACTGAAAACTGGAGTAATGTCATCAAAAAAAAAAAACTATAACAACAAACAAATGCATTACATTTTAAAATATAGAAAATTGTAATGATATTTCACATTATGTTTTTTTGTTTGTTTGTTTTTTTTTAGATCAAATAAATTCAGCCCCAGAGATTTCTTTACGAAACATTTAAAATATCTTACTGACCCCAAACTTTTTAACAGTATCCTGTACTATATAAACAATATTTCATTATATAACTCAGAAAAGCTTCTTAATATATTTTATTTCACGTTTATCCATCTATCTATCTATCTATCTATCTATCTATCTATCTATCTATCTATCTATCTAGTTAATTCAGTAAACTCTTGAGTTTAAAGCTCAAAACAAATCATTTGTTTCTGAATGGGACTTCACAGAAAAGTGCTTTGTTTAGATGCCTTAAAAAGAACCAGTTTATAAGATTTGGACTAAATCAGACTACACTGGTCATGGTGCAAGTCAAGTCACCTTTATTTATATAGTGCTTTTAACAATACAGATTGTGTCAAAGCAACTGGACAGCATTAATTAGGAAAATAGTGTGTCAATAATGCAAAATGACAATAGTAAACAGTCTTTTTTCAGTTAAAGGCAGCTCATCATTGAATTCAGTGATGTCATCATCCAGCTCAGTTCAGTTTAAATAGTATTTGTGCAATCAAGTCAATGATATTGCTGGAAATAAAGTGTCCCCAGCTAAGCAAGCCAGAGGAGACAGCGGCAAGGCACCAAAACTCCATCTGTGACAGAATGGAGAAAAAACCTTGGGAGAAACCAGGCTCAGTCGGTGGGCCAGTTCTCCTCTGGCCAGACGAAACCAGCAGTTCAGTTCCAGGCTGCAGCAGGCTGTGCTCTTGTCCCAGTGGCCGTCTGAGACAAGGTCTTTACTGGGGATCTGGGGCTCATCTAGGTGTCCTGGTCTCCGCTGACTTTCAGGGCTGTAGAGGTCCTCTCTAGGTGATGATCCACCATCTTTTCTGGATACGTACTGGATCTGGTGGCTACGGTGACCTCGGAATAAGAGAGAAACAGACTAATATTAGCGTAGATGCCATTCTTCTAACGATGTAGCAAGTACATCGGGTGTATGAACATCGGGTGTAACATACGCTGTATGTTATTTCATGAGCCTTGTGACAACTGAGGCAAGTGCATCATTTCTTACAAATTAACCTATATAAATGGCTTTATAATAGTAAAACATTTTATAATCTCTTCACATTAGCATAGAAGAAAGTATTTTAATACTTTGCCTTTAGGAATATTCTTGTTGATTATGCTGCAATAAATCTTGTTTTATATGATCCTTTTTTATGGCAAAGTTGCGGGTTATCATTTTGATCCGTTTCACTTTAACTCCTCAGATGACGCGAATTCTTGGTATTTTATAGATGTGGTGTGATCGCAGTGGATTAAGCGATCAGGGCACTGCTTTTGTTTGTGATGTAATGGCAGCCTGTCTTGGCAGCTGTCGCCACTCTCTGCTCTTCCCTGACGCCAAGAACTTTCTCCAGGATGCGGAGACACAACAGTTGCCCTGGTGACGGCACAAACAAATAACAGAGATGCACCACTGTATATGTACAGTGTTTGTCAGGGATGCTGGTGTGATGGAACATGCTGGTGTAAATTACAGTGATCTTCAATCTTTCATATGAAGGCTTGGCTGTGGCAACTATATGGTATCTTTGATACACTGATAAGAGGGGAAAAAAGTCCCTCATGAAAAATTATTGCTCTTACATAGCTTTTACCACACACTTGCAGATGCATTACCTAACTGTGTGCAGTTGTGCCAAGACTATGCAAGCCACAGCTCAATGATTGATTGTGTAGGCCACAGTGAGCCATTTATTAAAACTGAATGACAGCTGAAAAGATCCAGTGGGAGTATGATGTAACCCACAGACCCCTAGAGGATTTACAGTGGAGCAAAAACCTCAAACTATGATGTATTGTAAGAATGAACCCATAGACCTAACAACAAACATATCTAAAAATCAGACGTGTAACAAACAGTGAGTCACGTTTGAGTCCAGGCATCGTGGATATGAATGGTCTGTTTTGTTATCTTGCGATAATGTTATTCTACACACAGTGCTCCTGTAAGTTTTATCTGAGAGTTTGTGTGTGTTTGTGTTCATTGGATTTGTTTCTTGGTCCTCATGGTGTGATAACAGGAACATCACCTCTGCTATCAACAGTCAAGCATTTTTGCAGTCGAGCATGGTGTGTACGTCGGAGTTGCAGAATAAATGTAGGGGGTTGTTGAATGAGTTATTGGCTTTTTGAGGTTTTTCTTTTACCTTTACCATCAGGAGATGCTGAATATGTCTGACAGTTGTATGAATGATTTTTAAAAGAAACAAGGATTTAAAACTGAAGACCAGGAAAAAATATACGAAAATATATAAAATACAATAAGACACAAAAACAATTACAAAATAATTATTTCTTTCATTAAAAAAACCTTGATGACTATAAAAAAATTTTGACGATAGTGCATAAATTATATAGTGTATTTATTTTGAAAAGCACAATAGAAAATATTGATTTGAATAAATAATAGGATTAAATCATATTGCATTTTTGCATTTTGCAAATTTTCCAGTTAATATTTAAAATTGTTTGGCTTTAGTACAATGACAATGTAAATTTCAATTATTTAAATGATATATTGTCTTAATAATATAACTATTTACTCCATAACACAGTAAAAAAAAAAAAAAATAGCTGCATTTATATTTTAGGAAATGGTACAGTGGATCATTGAATTTGGGTGGTCCTTGGCATCTAAAAGTTTGTATACTTCTGCTTTAGGGAACTTTATCTCTTTGGAGTGATTAATATCTCTTACTTTCAATGTATTACCAAAGAACTGTCTGTATGTATCAATTATAACTGATCAGCAGGTGGCAATATTGTACATATCTGCTATGGATTTTAACAATCATTCATAATATAACAAACAGTTTTAACAATTGTGATTTGTACGTAAACTGATTAAGTCATTAATACTAAAACAAGAGTGTGTGTCTCTGAAGTGTCAGCGCCTCATAGTCTTTCAGTCCTCGTCAACCTCGGTGTCGTGTGTAACTCCACTTAATCCCATCTTTTATTAACTCAAGATATAAACTTTGAAAGATCATTTATCATCGCCCGCCATGAAATTTTTGCAGCGCGGTAGGCAGAAGTATTTTTAGAGAATGAAAGGGGTGACCTGGTACCGTAATTATAAATGTATAGTTAAAATATTGTTTTCATTACAAAGCATAACAAAAGTGCTTTTCCCACTCACTTCAAAGTGCTGTATGCATGTGAGAACTAAACCACAGCTCAGGAACGTAGCATTTTAGTCTTAATGAAACACAAATGCAGAAAGTGCGCAAAGTCTGAGACGTCTAGAGCTTCCCGACAGCGAATTCTGTCAATTACCCGGCTCAGATAATTACGAGCTAGAGATGGAACGTAAACCCATGGAGAACTTTGAAGTAAATCGGGAAACGTCATGTCTGCCTGCATAGTCTGCGTTTATTATAGTTTACTGTGGTATGGCTATGTGATTATGGAACTACATCTTTAAAATCATCTAAAATGTAAAAAAAAAAAATATATGTAACTTTTGGTTGGGATTCATGTAACAGTCTGAATAACTTTATTCAATTAGGAGTTACAAATAGTGACTAACAACCTCAACATACACCACAATCATTTGTGTAGACTGTCTTTGATGCATTAAACTACATGGAAACTTTGTCTAGAGCAAGCACACCCACACTCTGCCCCATTGCTTTGGTTGGTGCGAACAATTACAGGCATAAATTCCTTGTCATCACTCCTGTCTTTGTTTGGATAACACTTTCCACCTCTTTCCAGGGGCTCAGCATCCCCGGCAGTTGATTTATTCCACACTGAAGGTATGCAGTGACACTACAGTAACGCATGACTGCTGCAAACGCACACTCACATAGACGCTCTGCTCTTGTTTTGTCTGGATGTGTGCAGCCACTGGTATTTTGCTTTTCAATGTTATCAAAATGTTTTGTGTGATATAAAGGTAGCATTTGTACGCTGCGTCTGAGGTAGATGAGGTATCCTGAGAGATTAAACAAAACTCTTTTGTAGTGTGATTCTCAATAGACAGCATGTTTATGCTGTAGGGCCCCAGCATACAGACGTAAACGTTTATAGTTTTGGCTGACGACTGATGTTGCCCTTTTTGCATTGAGCATTTAGGTCTGTTCTAAAACCTAATGAGCTGCTTACTGCATATGCCTTTGAGGCTGGGTGTTAAGTTCTTATGTATTTTATTATTTTTTTTTTTTTTTGATGTAATTGGAAGGACAGATTTTTTGATCAATTATTAGTATCAGTCAATATTATATAAATATATTTTCACAATAACTATTGTCAGAGATTATTAGGTTTTTTTAAAATTATTATTCATAGGTACAGTCTCATTCAATTTTGAATATTTGTGCATGCTCATTTCCTCTATTGTTACATGTAGATTACCTTTGTCCTCACATTTTTTAATATATATTTTTTATATAAGTCATTTAATATTCTAATTGCTCTGTTAAATGTCATTTCTCCAACAGATTGCGTTCTGGGGTGGGTGGGGGGATTTGTGTCCCCCTCGGTCCATTCACGATCGTGTTCCTCCGCGGTGTCCGGTGCAACCACACAAATTGCATCCCCTAAGGATGGCCCTTTTCACAATAATACTTTATTTTTTGAATGTTTTGAATTTTCTCACCTATTTCATTGCTTATTGGGATTGTTTACTCTTTGAAGGATATATGCGATTTAGTATTTGTGCAAAAGTACAAAAAGTAGGAGGCATCCCTATGCTTCCCTATGATGCTTACAATGCCGCCTGTGGAGCCAACTTAAGTTTTTTTTTTTGTAAAACACATCAAGTCAGCGAAGATAATCACACTGTCCATCTGATTAAAGGATTTAAAATACATCAGACTAAATTGAGTGCATCATTAACAAGATTATTTTCAAAGCCTACCACCCTCTTTGTCTTACGTTGTCAGCAGGCTCTAAATTCTCAAATCACAATGAAATTTGTGTCTTCATGTCATGCTTTATTTTGCAGCTTTGCTGGGTCGGCAGTCCTGGCAGATTTATTAAGGAATGGCAGTGTACCGTTTAAAGAGCCTGCAGACACCTTTGTTTCCCTCTGCTTCAGTTCTTTCCAAATGGAATAGAAAAGCCCACTCTGCAGTCTCTTGCTTTACTATGGCAGGAGTTCAGATCCCTGTCAGGCCGATGAAGGACTATTCCAAGTCTGAAAGTCCACTTCTGGCTCGGACATTGGCACATTTGTGAAACAAGCAGCTTTAAGCCCACATAAAAGAAGAAATTAGCCAAAGCTCTGTGGGAAAACACTTACAGAAAGACTTCCAATGGAAGACCAATTAATTAGGGTGGGTTTTTATGAGCACAGTTTCTTGCACACTGACCCCCTTATAGAAAATGCTCAGGGAACTTGCATTGATAATATAAGCCAATGATTTTTCATAGTCTTTCCTATTCTTTGATAGTGTTCACTCAGAAAAGGGCATATATTTTTTTGAATTGCTAATAAAATTCAAATTAATTTGGATTATGCTGTTTTAACATAAACAAACAGTTAAACTTAATGTGATGCATATTTGTTAGTCATACATACAAAGATTGGTCTGCACTCTAAAAATGTTTTATTTGAGTTAAAGCAGAAAGTAAATATAACATTGATTTTATTTCCTGCTTTAAAAAAAGAAGAAGAAAAAAGACTGCAGACCAATCTTTCTACATTTTGAATATACAGTATATAGGTCTTGGAACCTGAGAGAGTGCAGTGAATGCATTGATTGGAGTCATACATAAATGAAATGGGTAAGATTTCTGTAATAGTACTAATAAACCGATTATGAGTTATCAATCAATCAATCAATCAATCAGTCAATGTTTATTTATAGAGCACATTTAAACACAACCAAGGTTGACCAAAGTGCTTTACAATGAATAAAAACAGAATGCAAATACAGGGAAAACAACACAGGCCCAAGGATTGATCCTTGCGGAACACCACAACCGAGAGGAATGATAGTAGATGAGTAATGCCCCAACTGAACAGTAAAACACCTATTTGACAAATAAGAATGAAACCACTAAGACAGGATCACAAAGTCCTACACAAGACTCCAGCCATGACAGAAGAATGTTGTGGTAAATCAACTAAATCAAATGCAGCACTTAGAGCTAAGAGGACCAAAGCCATGAGTTTCCCTGAATCTTTTGTGAGAAGTATGTCATTTAAGAGTCTTATGTCTCTTATGAGTATTAAATACACAATGACAAGGTTTATATATTTGTCATCAACAAATGCAATTTTATTCAATCTCATACATTTTATCTAACTGAATATTGCTTGTTCCAAAGCTAGATATTATAAACATGGTTATACTTTTTAACTGTATAAACTTAATTGTTTTCACAATGAACAGATTTATGTTGTTTCTAAGCAATTTGGGAAAAAAGCATTTTGAAAATGAGTGTTTTAAGTAAAATAAAATATGCAAATAGTTGATAAAGTTTTTTGAGTGCAAAAATACATTTTTAATCTGTTTCATATGTACTATATGGCTAACAAATATGCATCACATTTTAAGAACAGGTTTATTAATTTTTGTTCATGTTAAAAATGTGTAATCCAAATGAATTAACATTTTATATGAAATACATAAATATTTATTTAGGCCTTATATTTCACAATATTACTGTTTTATGTATTTTTGATCACATAAATGCAGCCTTGGTGAGCATAAGGACCTTTTAAACCTTAAAAAAACATACCAACCCCCAAAATTTTAATGAAGATATTTATGCAATTCAATTTGTATGCAATTTAAATACATAAATCTTAAATCTAGACCTAAACATCTTTTTTAGAGTGTAGCTGCACTCTTTTTGCATCTCTCTGTACTTCTCTCAGATGCTATGTCTTAGCCAACTCACATCAGCATTAACAAAAACGCTGCCATATTGCCACAAGTGCCCCCCTTAGCGTTCTACCACACACCCCGCAGCCCAGTCCGAAAAGAGAGACTTTCCCACGACGGACAGCTGTGTTCTCCTGTACAATGCTGCGTGTGTGTATGAAGTGGCCTCTGGCTCTCTCTCTCAGCTGGATCAGACCTGCAATGATGAATGAGGCATGTAATATCAGCACACTCGCTGGTATTTCACGAACAAGGCAGTGTCCGCATTCCCGTGCCAAGCGGACCTCCTTTTTACACAAACACATGCTTTCCGTGCTTGCACAAAGACTCATGGGAGAAATCTTGTGTTGACACCACGGAGCGTTCGCACACAAAAAGGTGCGTTTAGGGGGCTTTTAATTGTGACTGATAAGTTATTTCCCACCGGGCCCTTTCCCACATCAGCAGCTCAAACAAAAAGACGAGGCAATTGAGAGATGTAAAGTGAGTCGAGTAAGAGTTTCGTGGATGAATAGGCGAAGTCTAATCCCTGCCATTAGCTACAGTTACTTGTCTTACAAGGTGCTTTTTTTCAGGTGTGTCCTTCTACACGCTGTCAGCCGGCTGTGCGGTCTCAGCATAAGTGGTATGGTTGGTATATAACACTTACAGCCACAGGCACAGGTGGGAGGCGCTGACCTCACAGAACGCAGCTCACTTTACCCCGCTGCTCCGAGTTCTTGCTGGATCGTAATGTTAATGATTGTGACATGAGAACGAAACTCCCTGTGAGAAACATGCTTTGTCAAAGTGGCATTATGAAACAGATTGTTCTGGCTTTGAAATCAGATTTGATAAGGCATGCCAAAGCTATTACATGCACACCTGACGATACATCTGTTGAATAATATAATAACTACATTAAATTGCTACAAACCGTTAAATTGGTTTGCAGTATCAGAATTCTGCTTGCTGTTAGTCTGCTTACATAGTTTTGTTATTCAGTTTCAAAAATAAATATAAAAACATATGAAAATTTACATTTACATGAACTGTTCTCTATTTTAAGATATTTTGAAATATAATTTATTCCTGTGATGGCAAAGCTGTATTTTAGTCTACGTCTCTCTTACAGCACTCTCTTTGTCCATCACAAAATATAATAATTTTAACTTAAATCAATCATTTTCATTTATTACTTATTTGGTAGGTATCTGCCTTACATCAGGGTCCTGTTAGACTTTATTTAGCAATTATGACCATCTGATTATTATCCTGTACATAAACTGTTTTATGCTTGTATGCACACATTAATATATGAATAATGTTAAAGCTTTAAGTAGAAGCAGCAAAGTACAACAGGTCTCTATAGCTTACAAACCCAGTCAGCTCTGCTTATTCATATAATTGAGCCAAACTCTGAAATTACCCAGCTTTCAACCAGCGGCCCTGTTGTGTGTTGTAGAGGAACAGCTGTAGTGTAAAGAGATGCACATCTCTCAGATCCAGCCCTTTGCACCTGTTATCTGGGCGCAGGCGAGCATGCTGTGAGAGAGGCACCAGTGACCTCCCGGAGTATAGAGTTGCCCGTCTCAGTGCTGTTAGCTTTGTTTATCTCTCTTCATGTATTTTCTTCCCTCTATTCCTCCCACCTCTCATGCGGTTTGTGATGCCAGTAAATAGAGTGTTGCTGCAAAACTTAAAGTACATAATATAAACTGCTTAAATCACCACGATTCAAACAGGTTTGTTGAATAGATAGAGTTTTTTGGTGTCTGTCTCCCTGTGTGGAACTTTAATCAAACCCAGCAGATGTTCTATTCTATTCTATTCTATTCTATTCTATTCTATTCTTGTTCTGTTCTGTTCTGTTTTGTTTATTATTTTTGTTTTAGATATTCTTGGTTAAAGTCTGTTGAGTTGATCCTGTTATGTTTGCAGTCAATGTGACATTTATTAATATTTTTTTTAAAAACATACTTAATATTGAAATATAAGGTTGATGCCTTAAGACTTGTCACCAAAAAAAAAAGAAAATTCAGAAAGAGAAAAATGTCAGAGAACTAAATTCAGTGATTTTTTTTTCTTTTCTCTGATTGAATTAATGATTTGTCTTTATTAATAATAATTATATTATTATTATTATTATTATTATTATTATGGTTATCCTTATAAAGAAACAAATTAAATAATTAAAATGGTTACATATTACATTTTACATGTTTTAATAATGATATAAACTATAATGATAATAATAATAATAATAACAATAATGTATATTTTTCAATAATAGTAATTTTGATAATTGTTGTTATTGTTATTATAAAGAAATTAAATCACTAAATCATTTTATTTCAATGTTATTATTTTATTGATAATGGTGATTAAAATAACATTGACAAAAAATCTTATAAAAATGTGATTAATATTATTATAAAAGCTAGATTATTTTTTTTAATGTATTTACACATACCTCATCAGGATCTTTGTGACTCCAAACAAAGGCACTAAATTCCGTCTGATCATAACTTGAGGGTTAAAATCATCAGCAGATTTTGATCTGTCTTTCTTTCTCTGTCTCTGTTTCTCTCAGAGGATCTGGATGACCTGCGAATGGAGGGGGTCACTGGCCTGTTGCCGTCCGGCAGTAAGTTCAGCCAGGGCCGCAGCTCCTACTGTTCAGAGCCCCAGGCCAAAGTCACTCTCAACATCTGCTCAAGGTGTGCAAGGTAAATATTTACACAGCTCAATATTTACCAACAGCTCTCTACTCAATGACTTCACCACACCAGTAAAGCTGCCACTCAACCACCTCAGCAAACCTCCATTTAACAAGTCAAGGGGTAAACACAATGGGAAAAATGTCATCATCTAGAATGCACTGTCATATATCTTAGTCAAGTCACGAGTCACGTATCATGACCTCTGTTTGCTGAGAGGCCACAACCGAACCCCTTTCAGTCGGATATGAGAGCCACACGCCACATTCCAGCAATCTAGAGTCAAAGCTCTGAGAGCTAAAGGTGAATGAGTACATGCTGAGGTAATGCACAACGTTCATCTTACTGAGGTGACTATGATGTGTGCAGTCATCTTGAATCTATGCATCTGGGTGTTTCTTCAACTATGGGAACTTTTGGCCCTTTGAATTGTTAGAAAATGAACTTAACTCTCTTAAAACACACTTTTCATGCTCTCACTAGTTAAATTAATTTTGCCCATGAACACTGATTAACTGTGACAGAAGAATTCTGTGATTTATTATTTTCTGTAAGTCATTTCCACCACTCTGTCATTTACAAACCATTTAAATTAGCATTCTGTTTCAGAAATAATAATTATGGAATGGACATTCTTGTTTTGTTTTTTGTTTTTTTTTAATAAAATGACTCCTTTGTCTAGTTAAGGAAAATTTCACAGCTACAATTTTATGCATTCTGAATACACAGTTTAATATTTTCACACTTTTTGCATAATTTGACACCTTGACTGAAAATATATAATTTAAAATAAATATATAATAATAAATATATATATTATATTTAAATAACATATTTAGCATATTTTTATTTACACGGTGTCTTATTAATCATCAATTTTAATGAAACTTCACTGAACTTTGTTTATGCACACAACCTTTAAATGTTTGGGGTTGGTATGTTTTTTTTTTTTTTTTTTTTTTGTAATTTATTATTACAATTTAGGAATTTTTACAGTTTTATTTATTCCTGTGATGACAAAGATGAATTTTCTGCAGCCATTATTCCAGTCATTAGTTACAAATTAACAAATAATGTTAACTTAAAAAAAAAAAAAAAAAAAAAAAAAATTAAATTAAATTAAATTAAATTAACATTTAATGTTAATGTATATAAATGTTTCACACATTTAAAAATTGAAATGGTGTTTATTTCTCTGTTTAGATAATCATATTTTAAACGTAATAATTATCTTATATTCATATTATTTAAAGTTGTTTATAAAGAAGGCATTTAAAAAATAGCAGAAATAAAGGAAAAACTTTAAAATGGTTCAAGACTGTTTTAATGTTACATTCATATAACAATAACAACAACAACAAAAAATAATCTGTTATTTTAGATAAAAAATTACCACAGGACATAAAAGTGTCAAAAGTTGAAGAAACACCCATCTATGGATGAGAGAAAGCATACATATCTTAAAAGCATTCTAGAAAACAGATAATCTTCATTATCACTTGTTTTCTGTTTTTATTTCCTGGTGTATAGTTTGTGGCTGGGCAGTATGATCACATTTCACACTGTTGGCTGTGATAGGGTGACTCAGTGCTCATGTCCGATGCCAGGCTCTGATAAGAACCAATCTGTTGGGTTCAATGGCTGCCACGCTCCTACATACACCCACATTTGTTTTGTTTGGCTCTTTCTTTTTTACTTTTCATTTCTGCCCCATATCAGATTCACCACAGATACTTTAGGCATTCTTCACAGTCTACGAGATGCTGAACACATCTTTGCACTTTTATCACACAATCACCGTTTGTTTGTGCACTGTTTATCACATTGATGTGGAAGTTCATTTGTTTATATCACAGGTTAAAAGCACAGGATTGTGGATACGGCCCACCCCGGTTACATATTTGGATCAGAGCTTGGGTTTCTTGCATTGATCTTTTTTCGTCTGTGATGTCTTGTGTGATGTTTCATGAACACAGCATTAGTTTTGAATATGAAATGTGTTCATCTGAATAATTAATTAATAAATCGAATTGAATCAGTCCAAGTGATTCTCTAACTGATCCTATAAGTGTCTGTTTGTACAGCTGGAAGCTCTTCATATACAGTAGACTTGCCAAAAAGCAGCAGCTATATAATGTGAGGAAACAGATGCCCATCTCTCTCTCTCTCTCTCTCTCTCTCTCTGTTTTCCTCTCTGTTTCTTTGCCTGGGCATGTGGCTACTTGGAAGACCCAGGCAGCATTCTTCACATTTTCTTAGGCTCAGACTTAGGAATCCTTTTATCTGGACATTTGTTATCTCAAGTGGTCAATGAGTGAAGAACACAGTACTTAACAGCAGTCCGGAAAGTCTGGATGTTAGACACCGTTAAAACATGTAATATTATACTTAAGCCCATCAAGTTCATTCAGTGGATTCAATGATTTATTGGTGGTGTCTATATGGAAAATAATCTGAACGGCAATTTTATTCTAAAGAAAATTCTAAGAAATACTGTACACTACCATTTAAAAGTGTTTAATATATATATTTAGTCATATAAATATATATGTAAAGTTGCTAATACTTATATCAGATGATAAGCCATATTTGAGGTTGATGAATGATAGGCGCGCATTTGGATGTTGTGCCTGATGTATTACCCCACAGACCAGGCACAGACGATCTGTCCATTACAGAGTACGTTTTTTTTTTTTCTGCGACTAAGCAACTAATAAAATTTTGGTCGACCAAGCCCCTTCTTATTAGGGGGCAGTCCTAGAATTCACACATATAATTTTTAAAAGTCTCTTATGTTCACCAAGGCAGAACATTTATGAACATTTTAAAATACACTTTTCTGTTTTAATTTAAAAGTTATATGTGTGAATTCTTGGGCTGCCCCCTAATAAGAAGAGGCTTGGTCGACCAAAATTTTATTAGTCGCTTAGTCGCAGAAAAAAAAAAAAAAGTAGTCCGTAAATTGACAGATCGTTAACAGCTGGTCTGTGGGGTAATACATCAGGCACAACATCCAAAAGCGCGCCTATCATTCATCGACCTCAAATATGGCTTATCATCTGATATATGTAAGTATTAGCAACTTTACAACTTTACATGTTACTCTAATGTTAGAGAAATGTGTGCTATATTCAAGTGTCTGTGTGGAGTGTGGAAGCTGAACAGTAGCTCACTGTGGCACAGATGGGGGCATCGTTGTGATCACTTACTCCTAAAATACTCTGTCATTTTTGCTCATACAGATAAGAATAGTACATCTTTCAAATCTGTAAGACTTTACGTTTATTTGTGTGCACTCACAACAATAACAACAAAACACTGCACTTTTGTAAAATAATGAAAGCAAACATGATGCGCTTTCTGCCGTCTCTATCTCTGTGAACTTGAGCGGGAACTCTGTGTATTTCTTTGCCTTACAGACATTAAAAATATGTCTTTAGGGAGTGAAATGTCTATTTTCAAATAAACCAATTCAACTGGAAAACAAATTCTCAGATTATGTAATACTTATGAAACATGCATACAGGCGCGATGATGAGTCAGTGTCGCCGACTTCATCACCTGACTTAAGCCGAAAACAAAGAAAGCACTAGTTTATCAAATTATTAAAATGTTAATGCAGTCTCCTTACTGTTTTCCCCTGACACATTCATAATCATTACTTCTGCTTATGCGCTGTATCAAGCTTTATGTATGTGCTTGAGTTTATTAGGATACAAAGGCAATTACAGGCTCGTTATAATGATTTAAATGGTTTATTAATAAACGTGCGATTAGTCAACTAATGCATAAAATGAACAACTACTAGTCGACCCGAAAAATCCTGTCGAAGGCAGCCCTAATTCAAAGCTGAATTTTCAGCAGCCTTTACTCCAATCTTCAGTGTCACATGATCCTTCAGAAATCCTTCTAATATGCTGATTTGCTGCTCAAGAAACATTTATTATTATTTAGTGCTGTCAAATGGATTAGTCTTAATTAATCGCATACAAAATATAAGTTTGCAAAATATGTGTGTGTACTGTGTATGTATATACAGTAAAAGCACACACATACATATACAGTATACTGTATATTTAAGAAATATATATATATATATATATATATATATATATATTATATATATATATATTCTCAAAAGTTTTCTCACAAGATTCGAGCAAACATCAGTCAAAGTGAAGCTTAAATTGATTATGAAATGTGAACTTATATGTTTCAGTATTACTAAATCTTCTGCAAGGATCTACTGACCCATAATACACCAGTGTAGGAAAAGGTCATGGGATATATTCCTTATCTGCCAGTGTCTGTCCTCTTCATGTGATGGATGAGGTGGTAGATTACAACCACACATGCTTTGGAAACAGCTCATCTGGAAGTAGCACAATCGCTCTCCGATTTCATCTGCTCCTTAAATTGGCAACAGATATGACACTTTTATATTACTTATAGGGTACATGAATGAAAAAGTTCATCTGATCCATTGCAGGACATGAGTGGGTATTATAAAAGGCAATATGTTATAAATGTTCATAAAGCACAGAATATCCTTTTAAAGCAAACCTGAACCACAGCTACCAAAAGCATCCAAGATCCGACCCCTCTCTGCTATTATGGGGGGACTGACCCAATCAAGCACAGCTGTGTGAGTCATTCACCATCATTATTTTAATTATTCATTCCAAAAATGAAGCTGTATGAAAAGGAACAACGTCAGATGGTGGTCTAGGCCAGTTCTTAGTGGCTTCTGTACGTATGAGAGAGAATGAGGGAGAAAGTTGTAGGTGGATTTGATATATTGATAGACGGAGAGAAAAATAAAGTCGTAGAAGCTGCAGTGAAACAGCAAGGCAGGTAAAGCGGTAAAAAGAGAAGGAGTTGTTTTCTTTTGTGATGATCATGCTTATTAGCTACCCTGTTTGCTTATGGGAAAAGGCACGCTATGGCAACGCCGAGAAATGTGAAATGAATCAAGCCTATCATTTGCTAAGTACAGCATTTGGTGATTTACAGTTCTGAAGTGAAACCGCTCCAAAATAACAGTTTGCGAAAACGGCATTGTTGAAGAATAAGGTATGACAATTACACTGCTGTAGGTCTTAATTTTCCACTCTAGGAAATTTGTGAGACTGGAAGGTTTTAATTGGCTACGCCTACTTAAATCACCTTGTATGATCCTGGCCACACAATACAGTATATATATTTTAAAGCATACTGATTTTCTCTGCCTTAAAGGAGTAGTTCACTCAAATATAAAGGTTTGCTGAATATTGAAAGGTTTGCACATCAAATACACCATATTTGTTTTTGTTTTGGAGTGTTTGTGCTTGTAAATGGTGCTTTTTTCTGTGCATATTTCTCTACTAATTCAGATAAAATTACTTTTTCACTGGAGAAAGCAATATTATGGATAGAGCAGTGGTTTGAAGTAAAAAAAAAAATCCATCATTTTAAATAAAAACATATACAGCTTTTTGCTTCACAAAGCATTAATGGATGAACTGGAGTCATGTGGATTACTTGTGGATTACTGTGATGCTTTTATCAGCTGTTCACTGCAGAGGATCTATTGGTGCGCAAGTGATGTAATGCTTACTTTCTTTGCATGTGTTCTGGTTAAGAAACAAACTAATCTATCTTGGATGACCTGAGAATGACTATATTTTAACTAAATTTTTATTTTTGTGTGAAGTATTTCTTTTAGGATCATGGTAGTATATATAGTAAGATGGCCATAAAGAGATAATTCACCTGAAAATGACAACTGTGTTGCCTTTCTTTCTTTCCTAGACCACAAGAAGATGTTAGACATTATATTCATGCTATCAAGCTCCAAAAATGAAAGAAAAAAAAGGCCCATTAAAAATATCAGCTTTTGAGATTGAGTAAATGATGAGCATATTTTTGGATGAACTTTTCCTATATATATATGTATATGTGTAAGAACAAGCCCTCTTTGGACAAGCTCCTAATCCCAGCATCCTCTGAGATAGGACATCATAAATGATGGGTGTTTGAGACAGCTGCAAAGTTTGGCGATTAGTAGATTGCTGTCAGGTCTTAAGCGTTCCCCTATGTTACGCTCTGTCTACATTCCAGCCTGCCCATATCCTCATCCTCCCCTGATAGTGATAAGACAAATAGACTGCTTTGGCACGGTCTCATCACCTTTTATGAATAGAGACTCACTGTCTCCACTTGTCCTCATCCAGCAAAGACACTGGGTAAAAATAGAGATTTTATTTGATACTGATCCATTACACAGAGTTCTTTCATAGCCTCAGCAGAGAGTTTACTCTGAAAGGAGAACATGATAGTATTTTCACTGTTATCTTCCACAGCTATCATAACTGTGGGAGAAATGCAAGCCATTTATTTGAAATTAAAACCTGTAATGCTCAATTTTTTTTTTTTTTTTTTTTTTAGGCTTCAAGGGGACAGTCTAACTGCAAGGCCTGAAGAGGAACCACCACCCCATGTCCCAGAGCAAGCTGTGCCAGAAATACCTTGTAAGTACCCACAAAAACCCGATTCCAAAAAAGTTGGGACACTGTACAAATTGTGAGTAAAAAAGGAATGGAATAATTTACAAATCTCATAAACTTATATTTTATTCACAATACAATATAGATAACATATCAAATGTTTCAAATGTTGAAAGTGAGACATTTTGAAATGTCATGCCAAATATTGGCTCATTTTGGATTTCATGAGAGCTACACATTCCAAAAAAAGTTGGGACAGGTAGCAATAAGAGGCCGGAAAAGTTAAATGTACATATAAGGAACAGCTGGAGGACCAATTTGCAACTTATTAGGTCAATTGGCAACATGATTGGGTATAAAAAGAGCCTCTCAGAGTGGCAGTGTCTCTCAGAAGTCAAGATGGGCAGAGGATCACCAATTCCCGGGGAGCAGTTGGGGGAAAAATATAGTGGAGCAATATCAGGAAGGAGTTTCTCGGAGAAAAATTGCAAAGAGTTTGAAGTTATCATCATCTACAGTGCATAATATCATCCAAAGATTCAGAGAACCTTGAACAATCTCTGTGCGTAAGGTTCAAGGCCGGAAAACCATACTGGATGCCCGTGATCTTCGGGCCCTTAGACGGCACTGCATCACATACAGGAATGCTACTGTAATGGAAATCACAACATGGGGTCAGGAATACTTCCAGAAAACATTGTCGGTGAACACAATCCACCGTGCCGTTCGCCGTTGCCGGCTAAAACTCAACAGGTCAAAAAAGAAGCCATATCTAAACATGATCCAGAAGCGCAGATGTTTTCTCTGGGCCAAGGCTCATTTAAAATGAACTGTGGCAAAGTGGAAACCTGTTCTGTGGTCAGACGAAATCAAAATTTGCAGTTCTTTTTGGAAAACTGGGACGCCATGTCATCCGGACTAAAGAGGACAAGGACAACCCAAGTTGTTATCAGCACTCAGTTCAGAAGCCTGCATCTCTGATGGTATGGGGTTGCATGAGTGCGTGTGGCATGGGCAGGTTACACATCTGGAAAGGCACCATCAATGCTGAAAGGTATATCCAAGTTCTAGAACAACATATGCTCCCATCCAGATGTCATCTCTTTCAGGTAAGACCTTGCATTTTCCAACATGACAATGCCAGACCAACATACTGCATCAATTATAACATCATGGCTGCGTAGAAGAAGGATCCGGATACTGAAATGGCCAGCCTGCAGTCCAGATCTTTCATCCATAGAAAACATTTGGCGCATCATAAAGAGGAAGATGCAACAAAGAAGACCTAAGACAGCTGAGCAACTAGAAGCCTGTATTAGACAAGAATGGGACAACATTCCTATTCCTAAACTTGAGCAACTTGTCTCCTCAGTCCCCAGACGTTTGCAGACTGTTATAAAAAGAAGAGGGGATGCCACACAGTGGTAAACATGGCCTTGTCCCAACTTTTTTGAGATGTGTTGATGCCATGAAATTTAAAATCAACTTATTTTTCCCTTAAAATGATACATTTTCTCAGTTTAAACGTTTGATATGTCATCTATGTTGTATTCCGAGTAAAATATTGAAATTTGAAACTTCCACATCATTATATTCTGTTTTTATTCACAATATGTACAATATGTCCCAACTTTTTTGGATTCTGGTTTGTATGTATATATATATATATATATATATATATATATATATATATAGTTTGGAATACAAAGTTTTGTTTTTCACCTAAGCTGCATTTAAATAATATAAACTTTAAAAATGTAGAACTATTTTAGTATTTTAATGTAATATAATCCTACAAATTATAATATAATCCTACAAATACAAATATATATATACTTTTTTTAAATTAAATTCACTTTATTTATTCATTCATTTATTCGTTCATTTATTTAATTTTATATTATTAATTTATATATTTATATTTACTTTTTAAAATGAAACTCAGTAAAGGACTTTAGTGGGCCCCTCTTGACACACATCGAGAGTACCTCCCAAGTAGGTCCAGAGACATCCCATCCTGCTCTTGTCTCCTTAAATCACATATCATATCGAGAAAGAGCAGATTTATGTATCATGTTATGGATTCTGCTGAAAGGGGCAGCCTGTTAAAAATTAGTCTTTTAGTTCAAGATTCACACATGCTTACTGAGGAAATTTAATCTATCCATTGTCTCTTGAGGGCCCCTTTGGTGCCGAATGTGGGAGTGTATTGTGAGTGTGTGTGTGTGGTAAAGGCTTTATTGTTTTTTGCTTCTGGATCAGGTCCATTACCCGCGGTGACAGAAATCCTGACAGCAGCAGAAGATTTGCAGACAGCCTCTCAGGTGACAGGGCAGGTAAGGGATCCTCACCCAGCAAAACCGTCTATTATATCACTTTCCCCATTTCATTAATATCTACAGCATCATCTCCATTGTGAACGCTGTCAGAGGGACAGTTAAAACCACTTATATCGTTCTCCAGGGAGGACCGGCCCCAGTGTGACTTGACTATTTGTCTCCATGCTTGTCAAGCTAGAGGGGAAGCTCACCTAGCCAAACCATGAATAAGAGCTTATCATGTGAAAAAAGGTACATTGTGTTAGATTAAAAAGCTATTAAAAAGGTGCAGGGTTTGGATGAACACAGTCTTGGCTGTGTACCTGGTGGGAAAGCACACAACACTTGCGCCCTTCTCGCAGAGTATCGTGTTGTTGATGGAAAAGTGTTCGTTTACATTCAAGAGAGAGGTCAATAAGGACACCTGTGTTGTAGAAATCCCCCATTCCATCAAATCTGTCAGCAACAGCCACCAGAGACCAGAACAGACTTCCAACATAGAACACAAGAACAGGAGTCTGGAGTCGTTCACACAAAACACGTTCTCGTGTTCAAAGACAGCTAGACAGAATGCAAGGGTCGAGTCTGTTTATCTGTCTGTTCATCTATCCATCTATCTTTATGTCGTCCTTCTGTCTATCCATCCATCCATCTATTGTTCTATCTAAACTCTAGGGCTTTTTTGTTGATAAGCCAACAACTTTCTAATTAAAATGAGCTTATTTCTTCCAGAAAAGTATTCTTTCATTTAAATTTGTATTACAATGCTGCATCCTGTTTGCAGCCTGAGTTAAAATTCAAATTGGAGATTTAAAATTGGAATTGGAATTTGAAATGTATTCTCAATTCAGTTCTGACAGGTGCACAAGCCAGGTATTTACAGTTTTTACAAACACTAGGAGACATTTTTCAATATTTAGGTCACTCAAAATATTCACACAGTTCTCCTAACCAAATTCAGCATTGCATATCAATAAATTTCACATCCAAAATGCACTAAAACTACTACTTCATACTAGCCTTAAATCAACCCATTCTTCCTTACACTATCAAATATTGCTAACCAACTTACACACTTTGTCACTCATAGGACAGTGATCTAAAAACACTAAAAATATAGGTAGTATCATATAGTATTTCTTCTGTCAAAGTTATTTACAAAACAAGGACAATTGTCAACTTTCATTATTTATTATCGCAGGAAGAAAAATCCTTTTGTTCCACATTTCAGATTCTAATCTGCAGTGTGAATTGACCTTTATATCTGATTATAGAAGTGGGGTCTGGGGTGGGAAAATCTGGGATTCAAAGTCTTATTTAAATCCGAAAACATTTTAGCATTCTTAAACATTTTGAAACAAAGAAACAAGAATGCCAGCTCAAGTGAAAACACATTAAAGCAAAAGGGGGAGAAATCAAATTCTATGAAATTCCAAAATTCGTATTCATTTTAATTCATTTCACTAAAACATGGTATGCAGTTTAGCCCACATGGACTGCTGCTGTGCTCACTGTGTGAAGAGTTTGGAAAAAGTGACAAAATTGTTGAGAAATATATATATATATATATATATATTCAGAGTCTGACTCTCAAAATCTCATGGGAATTTAACTGTATACAGGTTTCTGTCACTACAGCAACCCCAAACTCCCTAAAACCCATCATGAAGTGGTTATTTTTCTATCAGCAGCAGAACAGAGAGTTCAGCTATAATTACAGAGGGAAAGTGTTGGAAAAGTCTCTAGGAATCTTTTAGGAGTCGTGTGTGGAGCTTATGGGCTGAGAGCTCCAGACAGAGTGGCAACATCAGACATGTGAGGCTTCTTCTTCGTCACCCAGTGGGGACACCCAAGGAGCTGTGACTACCCTGAGAAAGCATGCCACAGAGTAAACAATGCCGCCCGGACACCGTATAGGGCCTCACACGCACGTACGTCTGCTTTCTCATTCACACAGAAACATGCTCTTTACTTTGGCTTGCATTTTTAAGACCTGTCTCTCTTTCTGAAAAGAGAGAGACAGAGAAAGTGTGAAAGGAGGCCCCATCGTCTATAGATTAAACCGTGCCAGTGAGCTAAGAGCGAGACGGCTAATGTTTCCCACATGGAGCGGCGTGTGTGAAAGGATCAGATCACCTACTGCTGCTTTTTAAAGCTTAATGTGGTTGTTTTCTGGTTAATTGCTTATTTGGGCTCTATTTGAAAGGCAAATGCGATTTGTCTTCCTAATAGCTTATTACTAACTGGTCCTCTGGGGTTCTCTCGTCTTGCCGCCCAGAATGGCACGGAAAACAAACGTAATACTTTTATGAGCTGAGTCACTTCTTGGGACAACAATAGTCATGGGCGCTGTATCTGTGCTGATCTCCTCCTGGCTGTAACTCATGTTTTTAGCCTCATAAATGATGATCAAGATGAACAGAGCTGCTTATGGGCTCCTGGTTGCATAGAGCATCTTGGGAGACTTCAGTTTGCTTGTTGGCCTATAAACAACCTGTATTTTTACATGCATTCTGCTATTTATTTATTTATTTATTTATTTTTTTTACTGTTTCTTACTGGTTTTTATAATCTGTTTATATTCTCGCCTTAATTTATTATTATGAACTTTATTTAACTTATGTATTTTATTGTATATTATTAAATTACATTATGTCATTTTGTTTTAATATACTTATTCTTATAAAAAAGCATTAAATATACCATAGAACTGAATACTTATTTGCTGTTAATCAAAATTCAGAAATTAAATGGACCAATTAATTTAAATAGAAAAATATTTTCTCTTATTTATATAAAAAATTACAATTATAAAATAATTTTTAAAATGTTTTTTATAATTGTATATAATATTTATTTTATTTTTTCATTTGGTTAAAAAAAAAATGCTATGCCATTCAAATAATTACAATGCCAAAATAATGTCTCCAAATAAAAATATTTCAAAAACATTACATTATTATATAGCTGGTTACTTCTGCTTAAGTTGGGCATGTTTTAAAAAATGTTTTCTTTTTGTTGCCTTAGTGTGTGTGTGTGTGTGTGTGTGTGTGTGTGTGTGTGTGTGTGTGTGTGTGTGTGTGTGTGTGTGTGTGTGTGTGTGTGTGTGTTTGTTTTAATTTGGTCAATTTGGGCTATAATTCTGAAATTCTCTAATCAGGCTTTTTTAAAGTTAAATAATCCATTTTGTTTTCATAAAATGAGAATCAGATGGTATAATTTAATTTAACCTCTTGAGCCTGGCCTGGATGTTTCATTGTTAAACTGACTGAGAAGGAAGTATTTAATTTTTTTTCTGCATATGCTAATTATGTCCATGTCTGAACTACTGAACGATTTGTTTTTGCAGGGTTGGAAAATGTGGATAGGTTTTTTTTTTTTTTTTTTTTTTTTTTTTTTTTACTACGGTCTTCACTTTTGTTGTGACAGCCTCCCACCTTGGCAGATCAGAAATATTTCAGCTTCAACCTTTTCTATTAATATTGGCGTGCTTTGTAATATAAACCATCGCACATTAATGGGTCTCTCTCATGTGGTTTCCAGTCTTGATTATCTTAGTACTGGGGTGATATTAAAAAAACAGCCTTGAGGAGAGCTTGCTTTGACTGCGTGAGCTAAAACGGTAAAGTTTGGTCACGGCTGTGCATTGGCCTTCCTGATCTTTCTGATTACGCCTGCTCATTTATAACATGGAAAAATGTAGTTGTTCTTGACACAGATGATGCCTGTTTCATTATACATTATTGCAGGAAGAAAAATCCTCCATTCCACATTTCAAGATTTGTTGTTTCAGTCCTCTACTGCAGTCTGAATTTACCTCCATGTCTGATTACACCTCTAATACTCAGTGGGGTCCTAAAGTCTGAATTCACATTGAAAATCAATTGAAAATAAACACATTTTAGCCTTTTAAAGGAAAATTTTTACAAAGAAACATCATTTTAATTTTTTTTACTAGGCTAAACAGAAGTATTTTCACTAGAGGTCATCAGACTTTTGGACCCAACTGCACAAATTATGCAAAATATGAAAAAATGACAAGCAACTACAGGCCTCATTAAGTCCAACATGTGCAACTCTTTTGATTAAGGACCAGTTCTCACTATAAAGTTGTTACTTTTTAGCATACATACTAGTAAATTGGCTGTTTATTAGTACTTATAAAGCACATATTAATGGCTTATTCTGCATTATTGTATTTTAGATTCCTTAATCCAACCCATACCTAAACGTAACTACTTTACTAACTATTAATAAGCAGCAAATTAGGAGTTTTTAGAGACAAATGTTGTAGTTAGTTAATAGTGAGAATCCCCAAACTAAAGTATACATTTTATTGTTTTTTGGATTAGACATCCTGGAACATGAAATCAGTGGAAAAATGAAGCAAACTTCTCAAACTGCACACAAATCTGATTCTCACAAATCATTTCAGAAGTATGTTGTGTGCTCTTTTGTTTTTGGCCCCTGTCTTATCTATAATATTAATTCTTAAACAACATAAAGTGCATTAGTTGGTTATTAATGGCTCACAGATGCACTTTTTTGCAATCCTTGCTATCAGTATCTGAAGTACTTTTCTTAAACATTTACTTTAGCTTTCAGCAGGAAATGGATGATGTTTCTTTAATTAGGTAAGTATGGAGATGCTCATTCTCTTGGCATCTGCTTTTGTAGTGGTCTATACTGTATACCATCTGCTCTTACTTTAGGAAGAGTCATAAGTTACTTTTATTTTTACTTTTATTGATAGGTGATAATGAGGATCCTGTATCAGTTGTCCGTAAAATGCTTTTCAGAACTTCATTTTTCATTTTAAATTTGGACAAAACGAAGAAAATAGCATTGTATTATTGTTTTCTTGAGTGAAGCAGCAGGGGTGGCCTCAATTTCTTCTTCTGTATGGGGTCCCTGAGCTCTTATGGGGGTCTGGGACCCTGCAGCTCCCCCTCAATTCAAACACTGAATGTAATTCAGGCAATTTATAAGATATATGCCAGAGGAGCTGACAGACTCTCCCATATATTCCGTCGAGCCATCTGGTTCATGTTTTTCACTCGTTACAAATTTCTGAAATGTTGTCCAGCTAACATAATATAGTGATAGCATTAACAAATTATTCAGTGGGCCTCTAGAACAAAGACATTTGTCAGCCAAGATGCAGAAAAACACACTCTTAAATGTCACACACCTGCCTGAAGCCTGTTATAGCAAAAATACAATGCTCACTGCCTAGATGGATGTTTTTCAGTGTGATTCACATGTTTGACTTTGCTATAAACAAATTATTCAGACGTTATCTGGTTGAATGAAGTCATTTCAACAGGTTACGTGTGGTTTATGTGAGTTCTGCGGGTTCGTGTTGTTTTCTTCATGTATAATCCAGGTGCACACAGTATGTCGTGCTGAATGGCTCTGTGGTTTCGAGGTTTAGAGTTTAATCAGATAATACATTTGTTATTGTCCATTTCCTTTTTGATTTTGGCACAGCGCCCATGAACATTCATAATGTGGGTTTGCATGCTGCCAACTCAAGTAGATTTAATAAACCTTTGTGTTAGACTTAATTTCCGTATACCATGCGCTCTATTATAGCACCAGAGGGGAGGTTTGCTTGTGTATTTGTGTACGATTCAAATCTGTTAGCACTGAAATTATATTTGATTTTGTTAATGGAAGTTGGGTAAAATGGATGTACGCAGATGTTTCAAGTGGCTCTTAATAGATATGAAAAAAACACATAAATTGAAAACGTAAAAGCTGTCTCCTACATTTTCTTTACATTTTCCATTTATGTGTTTTTCCATAACCAAATGTTATTCAGGGATATTATACTGTACTTTGTAAACTAAAACTAAAACTAAAAATATTAGATAATAGAAATAAAGCTGAATAAAATAGAAATATTAGATGAAAAATGCACCAATGTTGCCTTGTCAACTAAATGAAATGTTAAGACACTGGAAATGAATCAATAATAATAATAATAATAATAATAATAAAAAAACTCAGTTAAAATAAAACAATGCAGATATTACAAATTATAAAATTAAAAAGTATAAATCATTTGTTTGTCTAAACAAATATTGTCCAACAACGACACCAGCAGGTAAAGTTACAGCGGGAGTCTGTCGTGCCTCTTCTGAGCCCACTGAGTTTTAACAGACTCTTTTCTCTATTTTAAAAAAGAATAGCTGAACTATATATATAGTAAATAAAAATATATAGACCTAGTTTAAATTGTTACTGCTTTGAGTTAATATTTTGGAATAAATGTAAAATGCTTAAAAACATTACCTTTATAGAATCCATACTTGGCTTTAATAAACAGAATATTGAATATTGATTACATTGTTAATGTAAAAATATAAAATGTAATTGAATAGTTATTTTTTTCTTTCTTCCAAAAATGTGACTGGGAAATGAATTTACTTTTGATTAAAAAAAAAGCCTCCTCTTTTAAGAACACTACTGAGATATAATATATATATATATTAAAAATTAAACTATAATTAAAATGAAAGCTGAAAATCTAAAACCAAAAATTCTAAAAAAAAATCTCTCCATCTTAAACTAAACTATTTGGCATAAGTTGAAAGTTGCTACTAAGCATTAAATCAGTAACTTCCTTTGTCAGACTTTGAACTCAAAATGAAAGCACAAAAGAAAGAGAAATTATATACTGGACTGTTTTATGGGCATTTTTATCTCTCACATTTAGCAAACAAACAGTGGAAGAGGCTTTCAACTGGTTTTTGCAGCCCAGCCCAGAAGGACTGATGCAATGCAGTCAGTGGTGTTTGCTTCCTTGTGCCGGGGTGGGCCACCACTCTTTATAGTGACTCTCTTCTCTTGTGGCAGGTTAGTGTGGGCAGAACACAAGCCTCAGCGCTCTGTGTACATGCTAAACATCACTGTGGCTTGAGCCTGCGGCCTCCAACATGGCCGTAAAGAGCCAGAGCATGCAGATGTGACAGCAGGCAATGAGCCAAGGCAATGTTGTCCCTGTGCGGTAAATAGACATAGGCCAGCAGCGCTGGCAAATGTAAATCCTTGACTTTTCCTTGTGGTTTTTGAACCTGCTTCCAATGAACTGGACATTTCTGAACAATTATAATGCCGTTTGATGTGCGTAAGAGAAACGCCACAGCTTTACTAGCCTGTTTAATAGCCTTTGAAAGTGAAGTGTTGTGCTTTTCCTGTGAGGATTGAGGTGAATGGTGGATCAGTCGCCAGTGGCTCGACCTAAATATGGGCACACAAACACAACGTGAGTACTTAAAATGCAAACGGTCGTTGAGTGGTCTCATGTTTATTCTCAATCTGCATTTCATTTCTAAAGCAATTGGAACCATGCTTGTAAGTGGACAGAAGCCTGTTTAAAAGTGGTTGCAAGCTTTGGTGGACCAGTCAGCTTGCTCTTAATCCACAATTTCTCAAAGCAAACGTAAAACAGCTGCTTTGTTTGGCCGGTGAACAGCTTGTCTCTGATCGACTTTGATTTGTTGAAACTAGTTTGACTCATTCTCTTCCGAGTCGCACGCACATATCACGATCAATAAAGACAAATGTCGCTGTAAACCGCAGTCGTGCTGAAGGGAACGGCATTGTGCTTCCCAAATATTGCTTCAGTTTGCAAGTATCTAAGATCTATTATGGGTTTGTATAGTCAATGACGGTTCTAAGTGGATCCAATAAACCTCAAGAGAACGGATTGGCCAGTATGGCGGAATCAGAAATGAATCATCCTCGAATATTAATGCTGACATGCATCTCTTAACAGCAGCCTCATCGTTTATGAAACAGTTTCTGTTAACTGTCATTCATATTTATTTGTTGTTACTGTAAATGTAGACGCTTGTCTATAGAGAAATGTCAAAATATTTGTGAGGGAAGAGTTTTCTTCCCCGCATGTTTGGATGGATGGCGCTTTCGTTGTTTCGTTGGGTTTGGAGGTTCTCTTCAGAGTTAAAATGAGTGTGTGTTTGTATGATCATCCTCTATTTGTATGTATGGACATGACCTGACTTTGCTCTGTTTAAGTTATAAGTGGATTATGGGCCAGGAAGCCGGAATCCCAGATATGGTTTTGTTTATATGAATGTATCTTGGGTTATTGGGGTAATATACTCTTCCATCGTTGTTTATCTTATTAGTGTGTTGGGTCTTAAATATGTGTCTCCCCACCTATGTATCTGTCTGTCTATCTCTTAAAGGCATCATTTATTTGATCCAAAATACAATAAAAACAGTAATGTTGTGAAATATTAATTTATCACATTTTAAAGGGTTTTGATTTTTAATGAAATCATGATTCTTTGATGAACAGAAAGTTAAAAATTCTGAAAAATGATTAGATTATTAATTTGTTTAATTTACAGATCAACATCTCAAGGCTTCAAACTTCAAAATAAACAGTTTAGAAGCAGACGTTCAGCCAATACTGCTGTCATGTGTTTATTATCTTGATTTGTCCGCCACAATACCAACAAACAATTCATAGTTTATCTGTTTCTTCCTGATTTAGATTATATTATTTATAGATACTTTTCAGCACTTGTGCAATGGAAAGTTGCAGTAGTATAAATGTGTCAGCAAGCATAAACAGCTTAAAAACAAACAACAACAAAAAACGTATTGCGAAAAAGTCACTTATTGGGCAGCATTCATTAAGGGAATTAAAATGCTTCATTTTTAGCAAATAAAAACATTATACACAATACTT